>NC_132883.1:19521455-19528955 GCF_030463535.1 Salminus brasiliensis | reverse complement strand
AGCATGAGACTCTTAATCTCAGGGTAGTGGGTTAGAGCCCCACATTGGGTGTAGTTTCTTTATACTTAATTTCAAATACTATGCTGTTGCTCTTCCAGTCTTTGTGCAGGGAGCAAGAGATGAGGAAGAAAAGGAAACCGTTGTCGTCCCTGGGTGGACTCGAACCACCAACCTTTCGGTTAACTGCCTAACTCGCTAACTGATAGCGCCACAGAGACAGCCTGACGTGGAAGTGCTAGTCTTGTTTGCCAAATGGAGTGACTTCCCTTTTTTTAAGATGAAATCTGCTTTTTGAAACACACACAGGTCAAACAAAGGGACCATTTCCAATCTTTCTCAAGACACAATGTCAGCACAATTACTTTCCGTCAGGAGCTATGTTTTTCAGGTTTCCATTGCTGAGCAGTTTCACGGTCCAATCATGAAGAAAAATGGTTTAGGAATGTGTGGCATGGGCCTTCTTAGTCCTGCCATAGCTGCATTACAATCTTGGAGAAGGGCTTGGGAAGTAGCCTGGCTAGCTCAGTCGGTAGAGCATGAGACTCTTAATCTCAGGGTAGTGGGTTAGAGCCCCACATTGGGCAAAGTTTCTTTATACTTAATTTCAAATACTATGCTGTTGCTCTTCCAGTCTTTGTGAGGGGAGCAAGAGATGAGGAAGAAAAGGGAATCGTTGTCGTCCCTGGGTGGGCTCCAACAACCAACCTTTCGGTTAACAGCCGAACGCGCTAACCGATAGCGCCACAGAGACAGCCTGCCGTGGAAGTGCTAGTCTGGCTTGTCAAATGGAGTGACTTCCCTTTTTTTAAGATGAAATCTGCTTTTTGAAAGAAACACACACAGGTCAAACAAAGGGACCATTTCCAATCTTTCTCAAGAAACAATCTCAGCACAATCACTTTCCGTCAGGAGCTATGTTTTTCGGGTTTCCGTGGCCGAGCAGTTTGACGGTCCAATCATGAAGAAAAATGGTTTAGGAATGTGTGGCATGGTCTTTCCTAGTCCTGCCATGGCTGCATTACAATCTTGGAGAAGTGCTTGGGAAGTAACCCGGCTAGCTCAGTCGGTAGAGCATGAGACTCTTAATCTCAGGGTCGTGGGTTCGAGCCCCACGTTGGGGGTAGTTTCTTTATACTTAATTTCAAATACTATGCTGTTGCTCTTCCAGTCTTTGTGCGGGGAGCAAGAGATGAGGAAGAAAAGGGAACTGTTGCCGTCCCTGGGTGAGCTCGAACCACCAACCTTTCGGTTAACAGCCGAACGCGCTAACCGATTGCGCCACAGAGACAGCCTGCCGTGGAAGTGCTAGTCTGGCTTGCCAAATGGAGTGACTTAACTGTTTTATAAGATAAAATCTACTTTTTGAAAGAAACACACACAGGTCAAACAAAGGGACCATTTCCAATCTTTCTCAAGACACAATGTCAGCACAATCACTTTCCGTCAGGAGCTATGTTTTTCAGGTTTCCGTTGCTGAGCAGTTTCACGGTCCAATCATGAAGAAAAATGGTTTAGGAATGTGTGGCATGGGCCTTCTTAGTCCTGCCATAGCTGCATTACAATCTTGGAGAAAGGCTTGGGAAGTAGCCTGGCTAGCTCAGTCGGTAGAGCAAGAGACTCTTAATCTCAGGGTAGTGGGTTAGAGCCCCACATTGGGCAAAGTTTCTTTATACTTAATTTCAAATACTATGCTGTTGCTCTTCCAGTCTTTGTGAGGGGAGCAAGAGATGAGGAAGAAAAGGGAATCGTTGTCGTCCCTGGGTGGGCTCCAACAACCAACCTTTCGGTTAACAGCTGAACGCGCTAACCGATTGCGCCAAAGAGACAGCCTGCCGTGGAGGTGCTAGTCTGGCTTGCCAAATGGAGGGACTTAACTGTTTTATAAGATAAAATCTACTTTTTGAAAGAAACACACACAGGTCAAACAAAGGGACCATTTCCAATCTTTCTCAAGACACAATGTCAGCACAATCACTTTCCGTCAGGAGCTATGTTTTTCAGGTTTCCGTTGCTGAGCAGTTTCACGGTCCAATCATGAAGAAAAATGGTTTAGGAATGTGTGGCATGGGCCTTCTTAGTCCTGCCATAGCTGCATTACAATCTTGGAGAAAGGCTTGGGAAGTAGCCTGGCTAGCTCAGTCGGTAGAGCAAGAGACTCTTAATCTCAGGGTAGTGGGTTAGAGCCCCACATTGGGCAAAGTTTCTTTATACTTAATTTCAAATACTATGCTGTTGCTCTTCCAGTCTTTGTGAGGGGAGCAAGAGATGAGGAAGAAAAGGGAATCGTTGTCGTCCCTGGGTGGGCTCCAACAACCAACCTTTCGGTTAACAGCTGAACGCGCTAACCGATTGCGCCAAAGAGACAGCCTGCCGTGGAGGTGCTAGTCTGGCTTGCCAAATGGAGGGACTTCCCTTTTTTTAAAGATGAAATCTGTTTTTTGAAAGAAACACACACAGGTCAAACAAAGGGACCATTTCCAATCTTTCTCAAGAAACAATGTCAGCACAATCACTTTCCGTCAGGAGTTATGTTTTTCGGGTTTCCGTGGCCGAGCAGTTTGACGGTCCAATCATGAAGAAAAATGGTTTAGAAATGTGTGGCATGGTCCTTCCTAGTCCTGCCATGGCTGCATTACAATCTTGGAGAAACGCATGGGAAGTAGCCTGGCTAGCTCAGTCGGTAGAGCGTGAGACTCTTAATCTCAGGGTAGTGGGTTGAAACCCCGCGTTGGGAGTAGTTTCTTTATACTTCATTTCAAATACTATGCTGTTGCTCTTCCAGTCTTTGTGCGGGGAGCAAGAGATGAGGAAGAAAAGGAAACAGTTGTCGTCCCTGGGTGGGCTTGAACCACCAACCTTTCGGTTAACAGCCAAACGCGCTAACCGATTGCGACACAGAGACAGCCTGCCGTGGAAGTGCTAGTCTGGCTTGACAAATGGAGTGACTTACCTTTTTTTAAGATGAAATCTGCTTTTTGAAAGAAACACACACAGGTCAAACAAAGGGACCATTTCCAATCTTTCTCAAGAAACAATCTCAGCACAATCACTTTCCGTCAGGAGCTATGTTTTTCGGGTTTCCGTGGCCGAGCAGTTTGACGGTCCAATCATGAAGAAAAATGGTTTAGGAATGTGTGGCATGGTCTTTCCTAGTCCTGCCATGGCTGCATTACAATCTTGGAGAATTGCTTGGGAAGTAGCCTGGCTAGCTCACTCGGTAGAGCATGAGACTCTTAATCTCAGGGTAGTGGGTTAGAGCCCCACGTTGGGTGTAGTTTCTTTATACTTAATTTCAAATACTATGCTGTTGCTCTTCCAGTCTTTGTGCGGGGAGCAAGAGATGAGGAAGAAAAGGAAACCGTTGTCATCTCTGGGTGGGCTCGAACCACCAACCTTTCGGTTAACAGCTGAACGCGCTAACCGATTGCGCCAAAGAGACAGCCTGCCGTGGAGGTGCTAGTCTGGCTTGCCAAATGGAGTGACTTCCCTTTTTTTAAAGATGAAATCTGTTTTTTGAAAGAAACACACACAGGTCAAACAAAGGGACCATTTCCAATCTTTCTCAAGAAACAATGTCAGCACAATCACTTTCCGTCAGGAGTTATGTTTTTCGGGTTTCCGTGGCCGAGCAGTTTGACGGTCCAATCATGAAGAAAAATGGTTTAGAAATGTGTGGCATGGTCCTTCCTAGTCCTGCCATGGCTGCATTACAATCTTGGAGAAGCGCATGGGAAGTAGCCTGGCTAGCTCAGTCGGTAGAGCATGAGATTCTTAATCTCAGGGTAGTGGGTTAGAGCCCCACGTTGGGAGTAGTTTCTTTATACTTAATTTCAAATACTATGCTGTTGCTCATCAAGTCTTTGTGCGGGGAGCAAGAGATGAGGAAGAAAAGGGAACTGTTGCCGTCCCTGGGTGGGCTCGAACCACCAACCTTTCGATTAACAGCCGAACGCGCTAACCGATTGCGCCACAGAGACAGCCTGCCGTGGAAGTGCTAGTCTGGCTTGCCAAATGGAGTGAATTCCCTTTTTTTAAGATGAAATCTGCTTTTTGAAAGAAACACACACAGGTCAAACAAAGGGACCATTTCCAATCTTTCTCAAGAAACAATGTCAGCACAATCACTTTCCGTCAGGAGCTATGTTTTTCGGGTTTCCGTGGCCGAGCAGTTTGACGGTCCAATCATGAAGAAAAATGGTTTAGGAATGTGTGGCATGGTCTTTCCTAGTCCTGCCATGGCTGCATTACAATCTTGGAGAAGTGCTTGGGAAGTAACCCGGCTAGCTCAGTCGGTAGAGCATGAGACTCTTAATCTCAGGGTCGTGGGTTCGAGCCCCACGTTGGGCGTAGTTTCTTTATACTTAATTTCAAATACTATGCTGTTGCTCTTCCAGTCTTTGTGCGGGGAGCAAGAGATGAGGAAGAAAAGGGAACTGTTGCCGTCCCTGGGTGAGCTCGAACCACCAACCTTTCGGTTAACAGCCGAACGCGCTAACCGATTGCGCCACAGAGACAGCCTGCCGTGGAAGTGCTAGTCTGGCTTGCCAAATGGAGTGACTTAACTGTTTTATAAGATAAAATCTACTTTTTGAAAGAAACACACACAGGTCAAACAAAGGGACCATTTCCAATCTTTCTCAAGACACAATGTCAGCACAATCACTTTCCGTCAGGAGCTATGTTTTTCAGGTTTCCGTTGCTGAGCAGTTTCACGGTCCAATCATGAAGAAAAATGGTTTAGGAATGTGTGGCATGGGCCTTCTTAGTCCTGCCATAGCTGCATTACAATCTTGGAGAAAGGCTTGGGAAGTAGCCTGGCTAGCTCAGTCGGTAGAGCAAGAGACTCTTAATCTCAGGGTAGTGGGTTAGAGCCCCACATTGGGCAAAGTTTCTTTATACTTAATTTCAAATACTATGCTGTTGCTCTTCCAGTCTTTGTGAGGGGAGCAAGAGATGAGGAAGAAAAGGGAATCGTTGTCGTCCCTGGGTGGGCTCCAACAACCAACCTTTCGGTTAACAGCCGAACGCGCTAACCGATAGCGCCACAGAGACAGCCTGCCGTGGAAGTGCTAGTCTGGCTCGCCAAATGGAGTGACTTCCCTTTTTTTAAGATGAAATCTGCTTTTTGAAAGAAACACACACAGGTCAAACAAAGGGACCATTTCCAATCTTTCTCAAGAAACAATCTCAGCACAATCACTTTCCGTCAGGAGCTATGTTTTTCGGGTTTCCGTGGCCGAGCAGTTTGACGGTCCAATCATGAAGAAAAAGGTTTAGGAATGTGTGGCATGGGCCTTTTTAGTCCTGCCATAGCTGCATTACAATCTTGGAGAAGTGCTTGGGAAGTAGTCTGGCTAGCTCAGTCGGTAGAGCATGAGATTCTTAATCTCAGGGTAGTGGGTTAGAGCCCCACGTTGGGCGTAGTTTCTTTATACTTAATTTCAAATACTATGCTTTTGCTCTTCCAGCCTTTGTGCAGGGAGCAGGAGATGAGGAAGAAAAGGAAACTGTTGTCGTCCCTGGGTGGGCTTGAACCACCAACCTTTCGGTTAACAGCCGAACGCGCTAACCGATTGCACCACAGAGACAGCCTGTCGTGGAAGTGCTAGTCTGGCTTGACAAATGGAGTGACTTCCCTTTTTTTAAGATGAAATCTGCTTTTTGAAAGAAACACACACAGGTCAAACAAAGGGACCATTTCCAATCTTTCTCAAGAAACAATCTCAGCACAATCACTTTCCGTCAGGAGCTATGTTTTTCGGGTTTCCGTGGCCGAGCAGTTTGACGGTCCAATCATGAAGAATAATGGTTTAGGAATGTGTGGCATGGTCCTTCCTAGTCCTGCCATGGCTGCATTACAATCTTGGAGAAGCGCTTGGGAAGTAGCCCGGCTAGCTCAGTCGGTAGAGCATGAGACTCTTAATTTCAGGGTAGTGGGTTAGAGCCCCACGTTGGGCGTAGTTTCTTTATACTTAATTTCAAATACTATGCTTTTGCTCTTCCAGTCTTTGTGCGGGGAGCAAGAGATGAGGAAGAAAAGGAAACTGTTGTCTTTCCTGGGTGGGCTTGAACCACCAACCTTTCGGCTAACAGCCGAACGCGCTAACCGATTGCACCACAGAGACAGCCTGTCGTGGAAGTGCTAGTCTGGCTTGACAAATGGAGTGACTTCCCTTTTTTTAAGATGAAATCTGCTTTTTGAAAGAAACACACACAGGTCAAACAAAGGGACCATTTCCAATCTTTCTCAAGAAACAATGTCAGCACAATCACTTTCCGTCAGGAGCTATGTTTTTCGGGTTTCCGTGGCCGAGCAGTTTGACGGTCCAATCATGAAGAAAAAGGTTTAGGAATGTGTGGCATGGGCCTTCTTAGTCCTGCCATAGCTGCATTACAATCTTGGAGAATTGCTTGGGAAGTAGCCTGGCTAGCTCAGTCGGTAGAGCATGAGACTCTTAATCTCAGGGTAGTGGGTTAGTGCCCCACGTTGGGTGTAGTTTCTTTATACTTAATTTCAAATACTATGCTGTTGCTCTTCCAGTCTTTGTGCGGGGAGCAAGAGATGAGGAAGAAAAGGAAACCGTTGTCATCCCTGGGTGGGCTCGAACCACCAACCTTTCGGTTAACAGCTGAACGCGCTAACCGATTGCGCCAAAGAGACAGCCTGCCGTGGAAGTGCTAGTCTGGCTTGCCAAATGGAGTGACTTCCCTTTTTTTTAAGATGAAATCTGTTTTTTGAAAGAAACACACACAGGTCAAACAAAGGGACCATTTCCAATCTTTCTCAAGAAACAATGTCAGCACAATCACTTTTCGTCAGGAGTTATGTTTTTCGGGTTTCCGTGGCCGAGCAGTTTGACGGTCCAATCATGAAGAAAAATGGTTTAGAAATGTGTGGCATGGTCCTTCCTAGTCCTGCCATGGCTGCATTACAATCTTGGAGAAGCGCATGGGAAGTAGCCTTGCTAGCTCAGTCGGTAGAGCAAGAGACTCTTAATCTCAGGGTAGTGGGTTAGAGCCCCACGTTGGGTGTAGTTTCTTTATACTTAATTTCAAATACTATGCTGTTGCTCTTCCAGTCTTTGTGCGGGGAGCAAGAGATGAGGAAGAAAAGGAAACCGTTGTCATCTCTGGGTGGGCTCGAACCACCAACCTTTCGGTTAACAGCTGAACGCGCTAACCGATTGCGCCAAAGAGACAGCCTGCCGTGGAGGTGCTAGTCTGGCTTGCCAAATGGAGTGATTTCCCTTTTTTTAAAGATGAAATCTGTTTTTTGAAAGAAACACACACAGGTCAAACAAAGGGACCATTTCCAATCTTTCTCAAGAAACAATGTCAGCACAATCACTTTCCGTCAGGAGTTATGTTTTTCGGGTTTCCGTGGCCGAGCAGTTTGACGGTCCAATCATGAAGAAAAATGGTTTAGAAATGTGTGGCATGGTCCTTCCTAGTCCTGCCATGGCTGCATTACAATCTTGGAGAAGCGCATGGGAAGTAGCC
>NC_132883.1:19491455-19493955 GCF_030463535.1 Salminus brasiliensis | reverse complement strand
AATCTCAGCACAATCACTTTCCGTCAGGAGCTATGTTTTTCGGTTTTCCGTGGCCGAGCAGTTTGACGGTCCAATCATGAAGAAAAATGGTTTAGGAATGTGTGGCATGGTCCTTCCTAGACCTTCCATTGCTGCATTACAATCTTGGAGAAGGGCTTGGGAAGTAGCATGGCTAGCTCAGTCGGTAGAGCATGAGACTCTTACTCTCAGGGCCGTGGGTTAGAGCCCCACGTTGGGTGTAGTTTCTTTATACTTAATTTCAAATACTATGCTGTTGCTCTTCCAGTCTTTGTGCGGGGAGCAAGAGATGAGGAAGAAAAGGGAACTGTTGTCGTCCCTGGGTGGGCACGAACCACCAACCTTTCGGTTAACAGCCGAACGCGCTAATCAATTGCGCCACAGAGACAGCCTGCCGTGGAAGTGCTAGTCTGGCTTGCCAAATGGAGTGACTTACCTTTTTTTAAGATGAAATCTGCTTTTTGAAAGAAACACACACAGGTCAAACAAAGGGACCATTTCCAATCTTTCTCAAGAAACAATGTCAGCACAATCACTTTCCGTCAGGAGCTATGTTTTTCGGGTTTCCGTGGCCGAGCAGTTTGACGGTCCAATCATGAAGGAAAATGGTTTAGGAATGTGTGGCATGGGCCTTCTTAGTCCTGCCATAGCTGTATTACAATCTTGGAGAAGGGCTTGGGAAGTAGCCTGGCTAGCTCAGTCGGTAGAGCATGAGACTCTTAATCTCAGGGTAGTGGGTTAGAGCCCCACGTTGGGTGTAGTTTCTTTATACTTAATTTCAAATACTATGCTGTTGCTCTTCCAGTCTTTGTGCGGGGAGCAAGAGATGAGGAAGAAAAGGGAACTGTTGTCGTCCCTGGGTGGGCTCGAACCACCAACCTTTCGGTTAACAGCCGAACGCGCTAACCGATTGCGCCACAGAGACAGCCTGCCGTGGAGGTGCTAGTCTGGCTTGCCAAATGGAGTGACTTCCCTTTTTTTAAGATGAAATCTGCTTTTTGAAAGAAACACACACAGGTCAAACAAAGGGACCATTTCCAATCTTTCTCAAGAAACAATGTCAGCACAATCACTTTCCGTCAGGAGCTATGTTTTTCGGGTTTCGTAGCCGAGCAGTTTGACGGTCCAATCATGAAGAAAAATGGTTTAGGAATGTTTGGCATGGGCCTTCTTAGTCCTGCCATAGCTGCATTACAATCTTGGAGAAGTGCTTTGGAAGTAGCCCGGCTAGCTCAGTCGGTAGAGCATGAGACTCTTAATCTCAGGGTCGTGGGTTCGAGCCCCACGTTGGGCGTAGTTTCTTTATACTTAATTTCAAATACTATGCTGTTGCTTATGCAGTCTTTGTGCGGGGAGAAAGAGATGAGGAAGAAAAGGGAACTGTTGCCGTCCCTGGGTGGGCTCGAACCACCAACCTTTCGGTTAACAGCCGAACGCGCTAACCGATAGCGCCACAGAGACAGCCTGCCGTGGAAGTGCTAGTCTGGCTTGCCAAATGGAGTGACTTACCTTTTTTTAAGATGAAATCTGCTTTTTGAAAGAAACACACACAGGTCAAACAAAGGGACCATTTCCAATCTTTCTCAAGAAACAATGTCAGCACAATCACTTTCCGTCAGGAGCTATGTTTTTCGGGTATCCGTGGCCGAGCAGTTTGACGGTCCAATCATGAAGAAAAATGGTTTAGGAATGTGTGGCATGGGCCTTCTTAGTCCTGCCATAGCTGCATTACAATCTTGGAGAAGGGCTTGGGAAGTAGCCTGGCTAGCTCAGTCGGTAGAGCATGAGACTCTTAATCTCAGAGTAGTGGGTTAGAGCCCCACGTTGGGCGTAGTTTCTTTATACTTAATTTCAAATACTATGCTTTTGCTCTTCCACTCTTTGTGCGGGGAGCAAGAGATGAGGAAGAAAAGGAAACCGTTGTCGTCTCTGGGTGGGCTCGAACCACCAACCTTTCGGTTAACAGCTGAACGCGCTAACAGATTGCTCCACAGAGACAGCCTGCCGTGGAGGTGCTAGTCTGGCTTGCCAAATGGAGTGACTTCCCTTTTTTTAAGATGAAATCTGCTTTTTGAAAGAAACACACACAGGTCAAACAAAGGGACCATTTCCAATCTTTCTCAAGAAACAATGTCAGCACAATCACTTTCCGTCAGGAGCTATGTTTTTCGGGTTTCCGTGGCCGAGCAGTTTGACGGTCCAATCATGAAGAAAAATGGTTTAGGAATGTGTGGCATGGTCCTTCCTAGTCCTGCCATTGCTGCATTACAATCTTGGAGAAGTGATTGGGAAGTAGCCCGGCTAGCTCAGTCGGTAGAGCATGAGACTCTTAATCTCAGGGTCGTGGGTTCGAGCCCCACGTTGGGCGTAGTTTCTTTATACTTAATTTCAAATACTATGCTGTTGCTTATGCAGTCTTTGTGCGGGGAGAAAGAGATGAGGAAGAAAAGGGAACTGTTGCCGTCCCTGGGTGGGCTCGAAC
>NC_132883.1:19463955-19471455 GCF_030463535.1 Salminus brasiliensis | reverse complement strand
TTCCAATCTTTCTCAAGAAACAATGTCAGCACAATCACTTTCCGTCAGGAGCTATATTTTTCGGGTTTCCGTGGCCGAGCAGTTTGTCGGTCCAATTGTAACCCAGCTATAATAAAGCCCTTTTAGTTGAATGGTAGCCCTTAAATGGGTGCTGCCCCTTTAAGAAAACCGCGGCAGTTTTCGGCAATCTGTCGAAGCTATTTCCCGCAATAGCAGCTGATTTATGGCAAAAACGGCAAGTTTATGTTGAAAAGCATAGACAGGAGGGCACGAGGCTCAGATAGCTTGGAGAGGGGGGAAGGAGAGGTTTGATATACTGCAGCCAGCCCCAGCTACCTTCATACCCTTTATTCTGTTTATTGATTCTCCTGCTAGATTCTCCTGCTAGGCTGGCAGGGCGCTCAGCTTATGTTACTTTGACCGGCTTCAGCAACGCGCGAGAGGCACGTTGGAGGGAGAGATCGAGAAAGAGAGAGAGATGTTGGTCACGACCGTCTTTAGCCTGCATCGGAGCACTTAAGTACACCGCTTAACACACTGAATTTTTTTTTATTGGGTACCCAAATACATATTTTTTTTTACACCAACGTTCAGAGTCCAAGGACGGTTCGCATATTATTATTTTTTTTGGACATTCCCAGCGACCATTTTCTAAGGACTGTGCAAGAGAAATCTCAAGGTTCAGTGTTCAAGTTCAGAACTACTTACCTATTTCAACCTATTTCACATGTGTTTAGATCACATTTATAAATGTGAATTTGTGCACATTTTATATTTTCTTTTCATGAATGTCATTGCAAATGATATGTCAGTACAACTCAACGCAAATCCTTCATAAGATGAAAGAAACGCTCCAGTCCAGTAACATTTAGACTTATTGGACCTAGGTAGTACACTGCTACCAGACCCTAAATAAATTCCTTTCAATTCAAGCGTGTCATATGTTTCTGTGGTCATTTGAACTTAATTAAATTTTAATTTAGATTAAAGAATTGTACGCTTGGTTACATAGAGGAAAAATGGCGCCCGAACAGGGACTGGAGTGTTTCTGATTTTTTTTTTCTGAATTTCATAGTGGTAGTAATTTTAGAAGTTGGTAAAATGGAGCTTTGTGAACAGTATGAGTTTGATCCAGAACGTACCATCATACTAAAAGGTGACATGGCAAGGGTCAGTTTAGAAAAGGTGCAAAAAGTGTTCGATCTACTAGACCATGTCGTTAAGATTCAGCATATTGATGTACAGTTCAGTACTATTTTATGCCAATTTAGTGAGTGTGTAACTCCAATGCTATTAGGGGCAGAGCATCCAGATGGTAGTGGTTCTCAGTGGGAGGTTATTCAGCTAGAAGAGTACTGCCCAGACAAAATAGAGACAACCCCAAAAAGTGAAAAGCTAGTTCCGTTAGCTCGTGTCATTGATGATATGACAGTCAATTTTAGAGAGAGAATTGAAGAGCTAGCCACCACCTACAAAGTCAGTCCTGTTAACCTGGGCCAGAAAGCCATGGGATATATGAGTGGGAGCAAAGAGCACAAAATTAGCCCTTTAACCTCAACTCCTGCCCCTCGTCACCGACAAGACTCACTTTCTGATGCAGCTGGTGGCGTCCCCAGTGAAGTAAAACGTCCCTCAGTCACACAAGTGCCTAATGCGGACTCCTCATTTGTAATTCCTATGCCAGCTGAAGCTCATCGCGTCCTAGTGGAACATATAGTCAAGCACGATTCTCAGACCTATACTGCCACCCCACAAGAGCTACCATCCTTCTCCGGTAATGTCCCTAAACCCCATACTGAGACCGACTTCAGCACATGGCAGCTTCGTGCCAAACAGGTGCTAAAAGATTCCAGTCTGAGTGAGAACCAGAAGCGTAGTGCCCTACTTAACAGTCTAGTTTCCCCAGCTTTGAATGTGGCATTACGTATCGGTTTACAGGCTGCCCCAAGTGCCTATCTGCAGGAGCTGGACAATGCTTATGGAAATGTCACCGGAGGCGAGGAGCTCTACATCCAGTTCTTGGAAACGCACCAGAACAGCGGTGAGAGAGTTAGCGAGTACCTTCGCCGTCTGCAGACTTTGCTGCAAGAAGTCATAGAGAGAAATGGTGTGACAAAAAGAGATGCTGATTCTCAGTTGTTGAAGCAGTTTCTTAGAGGCTGTTGGGATGATCATTTAATATCCACTCTTCACTTAAAAGATCTTATGGATGATCCAGCTAAAAGCATTCCCACGTTCTCTGAGCTGGTACTCAAGATCAGAACTTACGAGAAAGAAAGTCATCTCAAGGAGATGAGAAGAAAGAGACACTTGGGAGTAACATCAACCAAAGTTCACACTAAAACCCACATGACTCATGAGGAGCTCAAGGTTTCCCGCAGCGACACCTCCACTCTCGATGCTTTCTCGAGAGCACAGTTAGAAGAACGAATAAGACAGCTGGAAGCTGAAATTAAAAGAAAGGCATCTGCACCGAATTTTCAGCATGTCAGAAATGAGAAACCCAGTTACAGAACTTCACAAAATACCAAAAGCATTAAGACTGCTCCTGTTGTTCCTGCAGAAAAGGACACTAACGTTGGGAGGTTCTGTTACAACTGTGGTGAGAATTCTCATCTACTGCCTCAGTGTGCCAATCCAGCTAATGCTGTCCTAGTGCAAAGCAAATTGTGCGAGAGACATCGAAGTAGACAAAACCGACAGCAAGCTGCAGAATGTCATATGCCTTTAAACATGTAAGAGCTCCTGCTGAGGAACGAGCAGGGGCTCAGAATCAAACTAGTTCCCAGAGCGACTGTATGTCTGGACTGTCACCAACTGCAGAAGCATCCACGCAGGTCCCAGAAGGTCTCATTGGGGATGTCTGTGACGGAGTTGCTTGGCTAGATGGGGCACAGTGCCACTGTTTAATAGACTCGGGTTCACAAGTAACAATCGTATGCCAGTCCTTTTATTACCGACATTTAGCACACCGTGAGCTGTTCTCTATAGGTAGTGTTCTAAATATTGAAGGTGCAGCTGGACAAAAAGTTCCCTATTTAGGGTATGTGGAGGTGGAGGTTCGGTTTTCTCAGAATGCATGTGGCACAGGTCAGCGCTTCAACACACTAGTTTTAGTGAGCCCAGACCAGTCATACAATGCAAAGTTTCCTCTGCTGGTTGGCACCAATGTCTTGCGTCAATTAACACGGCACTGTATAAAAGAAGGTGGAACGCAGTTTCTCAAAACTTTACCTATTCAGACCAGTTGGGCCATGGCATATGCAGATTATCGCGAGAAGTCGAAACCTAAGACACAGAGCGCCCACGTCATGCACATAATGCTTAGTAGTAAAGCGCCAGTTCACCTGAAACAAGGTGAGGTGAGTATGTTGAAGGGCACGTGTCCATCAAAGCCTCATCATGAAAAGTTCCAAGCTCTTGTCAGCAGCTCAGAGGAAATTCACGCTCCTGGAGGCCTCATAGTCTATGAGCAAATAGTGGATGTGCAACCCGAATCTCATGGCAAGGTTGAGCTCCTGGTGAAGAATGTCTCCCATCATGACATCACTCTATCTCCAAAAACAGTTATTGCAGCAGGATCACCCATTGACTGGGCTATCCCTATTGCAGCAAATGCTCTAGATAATTCCCACAAGGTCTCGACGTCTCAGATCCATTCTCTGCTAGTCTCTCCAACTGAGAGGGCGGCTCCTGTCCATGAGTCCCTTGAGTTAGACTTCAGTAACAGCCCCATAAGTCCACAGCTTAAACAGCAAATACAAGCCAGAATATTAGAAGAAGTTCCGCAAGCCTTTTCTAGAAATGATCTTGATGTTGGCACAGCTTCTGGTGTCAGGCATCGTATAGAACTAGAGCCACATGTGCCCTTCAAAGAAAGAACAAGGCGTGTCTCACCAGCTGACTTCAATGACCTAAAGAAACATTTGCAGGATCTTTTAGCAGCTGGCATCATTGAAGAATCCGCAAGTCCCTATGCATCTCCAATTGTGCTTGTAAGAAAGAAAAATGGAGAACTGAGGATGGTCGTGGATTACAGAAAATTAAATACTTTCACTAAGAAAGATGCATATCCACTACCTCGTATAGAGGAGACGTTTACCTTACTGTCTGGTTCCAAATGGTTCAGTGTCCTTGACCTCAAGAGTGGATACTATCAGCTCGAGGTTGAGCCCTCTGATCGGCCAAAGACAGCCTTCACAACCCCGTTTGGGACATGGCAATTTCGGCGGATGCCACAAGGTCTGACAAACTCCCCAGCCACCTTTCAACGCACAATGGAGAGAGTGATGGAGGGAATGAACCTCCAGGAAGTCATCACTTTCCTGGATGATCTTATAATTTTCTCTAGCACATTGGAGGAGCATGAAGATAGATTGATGAAAGTGCTGAAACGCATTTCAGATTTTGGACTCAAACTATCTCCCTCCAAATGCAGATTTTTCCAAACATCTGTAAGGTACCTGGGACATGTGATTTCTTCACAAGGAATTCAGCCTGACCCTGATAAGGTTGCAGCTATCAAAACATGGCCTTGCCCGCAGACAGTTCGTGAGCTTAGGTCCTTCCTTGGATTTACTGGATATTATCGCAGATTTGTTCGAAATTACGCCAGAATGGTCAGACCTCTCAATGATTTACTGAAAGGTGAATATGCCTCCAGAAACAAGCGTCCTTGTTATGGGCCACGAGCAAAGTCACCCTCACTAAAAGACCAGTGGACTGATAGCTGTCAGGCAGCTTTTGAGTCAATTGTTGATAAACTCACTTCAGCACCCATTCTTGGATTTGCAGACTGGCGTCTCCCTTATGTGCTGCACACAGACGCGAGCACCACAGGACTAGGGGCAGTCTTGTATCAGATTCAAGATGGTCAAACCCGTGTAGTAGCCTATGCCAGTCGAGGGCTTTCCAAAAGTGAGAGAAACTATCCAGCCCACAAACTAGAGTTTCTTGCTCTTAAGTGGGCAGTCAGTGAGAAGTTTCATGATTATTTGTATGGGGCTGAGTTCAAAGTGCTAACAGACAACAACCCCCTGACTTATGTTCTGACGAGCGCAAAGCTTGATGCCACCAGTCACAGATGGCTTGCTGCACTGTCCATTTACAACTTTGACATACATTACAGATCTGGTCTGCATAATGCTGATGCTGATGGGCTTTCTCGGAGGCCTTATGGACAACTGGAAGAGGATGAGGAGTCAGAAGAGCTGAGTGAAAAGGTATCCCGGTTGTTAAACTGTGCGAGCCCATGCACAGACAACTTCAATGTTTTTGATGAGGAGGCAGTGAGTACTCTGTGTATGTATCACAGTGTTTCCCAAGAGACAAGTGCGTCTGACAAGAGTGGAGTCCCTGCAGTAGAAACACTGCTATGTGGAGAGGGAGCCGTACCCGATGATCTGGAGGATCCTGCTCTGTGGCCAGGTCAAGAAACCATCCCAGGAATGTCTATGGAGGACTGGCACCAACTGCAGAGAAAAGACAGTAGCTTAGCCTGCATCATGGACATTTTGGAGGGCAAAATTGACAAAGAGACTTCGGATGTGAGGCTGCGAGAGCCTGAGACTGTGCTACTGTTAAGGGAAAAGTCAAAACTAGTATTACGGGATGGAGTGTTGCACCGTAAAGTCTTTGATCAGAGTGGGGAGGCTTTTCATCAGCTGGTCCTGCCAAGCAGTCACAGGGAGAGAGCTTTTCATGGTGTCCATAGTGAAACCGGTCACATGGGTATAGAGAGAACTGTAGAACTTGCAAGAGCAAGGTTTTACTGGCCAAAAATGGCTCAGTATATTGAAGCAAAGTGCAAAGCTTGTGAGAGGTGTGTAAGGAGGAAGGCCAGAGCCCAGAAGGCAGCCAAGCTTGTTAACATCAAAGTTGCTGCCCCACTCGAGCTTGTTTGTATGGACTTTCTGAGTTTAGAACCTGATTCAGGAGACACTCGTAATATTTTGGTCATAACAGATTATTTTACAAAATACTCACAGGCTTATCCTACAAAAGATCAAACAGCAAGAACAGTAGCCAAGGTGTTGTGGGAAAATTTCATTAGCAATTATGGCTTTCCACGCAGATTGCATAGCGATCAAGGAGCTAGTTTTGAGTCGGAAGTAGTGACAGAGCTGTGTACGCTGTCTGGGATCAAGTCTAGCACCACCCCTGTACCATCCCAGGGGTAACCCTGTCGAGAGGTTCAACAGGACTCTCCTCGATTTGTTGGGAACCCTGGAGGATAGGAAAAAGGAGGAATGGAGGAAATATGTCCGACCCCTCGTACATGCATATAACTGTACGAGAAATGATACGACTGGGGAAGCACCCTTTCTTCTTATGTTTGGTCGGCAGCCACGCCTCCCAATAGATCTTTGCTTTGGTATCAGCCCCAGAGGCCATAATCCCAGGACACATTCTCAGTATGTGCGTGAGCTAAAGAACAGACTCAGACATGCCTATAACCTTGCATCTCGAAATGCTGAGAAAAGACAAGCACTAAACAAGCGACGCTGGGATTCCACTGTGACTGCCATGCCACTGGAAGTGGGCGACAGGGTCCTCGTGAGAAATTTGAGCCTTAGAAAGAAGCACAAGATTTCTGACCGGTGGGAATCTGCTGTTCATATTGTCGTCAAACAGCCTGATGAAAACATTCCAGTATATGTGGTGAGAGCAGAGGATGGAGGAGGTAGAGAACGGGTCCTTCATCGAGACTTGCTGCTGCCATGTGGGTTTTTACCTGTGAAATTGGAAGCTGAAGGACAGAATCAGGGGTGTAAAACACCGGTTCAAGATCCTACAAGATGTAGAGACGGGATACTAGAATCCTCAACCATTTCTGAAGCACGTGAGAACAGTGATGCACCTTGCATGTGGTCCCAAGAACTGGAGGGTACTCCACCAGTTGAACAAACTGTATCTCCATTTAAGAGCTCTTTAAATCCCGAAGCTCAAGATTTTGCAATAGATTCCCCAGAGCTGTCTGACACTGACATTGTGGCAAGTCCAACACTTAAACAAAGTAGGCCCCAGAGGCGACGCCTGCCCCCCAATTATCTTAGAGATTACCATGTTGGGTCCCTAGTGGGTTGTAGACAACATAATGTTAGCTCACCTTCACTGCTCTATAGTTTTTTAATTTCTTTGCAGGAGCAGATAGCAGCATTGATACAAGGTGTAGTTCCTGTACATGACGAGGACGTCATATTTTAAGCAGGGGAGGATGTAACCCAGCTATAATAAAGCCCTTTTAGTTGAATGGTAGCCCTTAAATGGGTGCTGCCCCTTTAAGAAAACCGCGGCAGTTTTCGGCAATCTGTCGAAGCTATTTCCCGCAATAGCAGCTGATTTATGGCAAAAACGGCAAGTTTATGTTGAAAAGCATAGACAGGAGAGCACGAGGCTCAGATAGCTTGGAGAGGGGGGAAGGAGAGGTTTGATATACTGCAGCCAGCCCCAGCTACCTTCATACCCTTTATTCTGTTTATTGATTCTCCTGCTAGGTGA